>NC_052488.1:6683660-6725645 GCF_009730915.1 Dioscorea cayenensis subsp. rotundata | reverse complement strand
GAAACTTTTACCCCGTTATAAGATCAACACTATAGGCCTTTGTCCTTTATTAATTTTATCGGCTAATAAGAGCAGCTGACAACAAAAGTGCTTTTGAACAGTGTTGATAACAAATTGCCGATCTTCCGGATTAACTGTGACAAGTGTGTAAA
The DNA here is from genome assembly GCF_009730915.1 of Dioscorea cayenensis subsp. rotundata. NCBI lineage: Eukaryota > Viridiplantae > Streptophyta > Magnoliopsida > Dioscoreales > Dioscoreaceae > Dioscorea > Dioscorea cayenensis. Next base: position 6,725,493 of record NC_052488.1, on the reverse strand, counting down.
CCAGGAAAATTCATATAAAATAGCCTCCGTGCATGATTTTAACGGATTCATGAAGAACTATTCTCAAGAAAAAGTTATATTGTTTGATGATGGGTTTATATAGCTTTGTGCAATCTAGGGCAATCAAATATTAGAAGAAAGGAAAGGAGATAAAAATATAAAATTGTCTAAACATAACACTAATCAAATATTCACTAACCATATATAGCTAACCATACATAGAATAATTATATATACACTAATCACAGCTAATATTACAAGATTTCTCACACTCCTCCTCAAGCTCAACTATACATATTAACTAGTACGAGCTTGTCAATCATTTTCTCAAAATCAAGTTTCCAAAGGCTCTTATTCAGGACATCAGCTACTTGGCTTGAGGTTGGAACATACACAATGCATATTGTTCAATCTTCCACTTTTTCTTTAATAAAGCGTCGATCCACCTCCAAATGTTTTGTTCTATCATGATGAACAAGGTTATGACTGATGTTTATCACTGCCTTATTATCACAAAATATCTTTAGTGGTATTTGTGATGGAATCCTTAGTTCTTCAAGGAAATGTTTTAGCCAAAATATTTCACATAAACCATGAGCTAATGATCTTAATTATGCTTCTTGCCATCACAGTTTGTTTCTTACTTCTCCAAGTAACTAAGGATCCCCAAACAAAAGAACAATATCAAGAAGTTGATCTTCTATCCACAATAGAGCCATCCCAGTCTGCGTCTATGAATGCTTCAATTCCACGATTAGTGTTCTTTTTGAAAAGTAACCCTTGGCTTGGAGTTCCATTAAGGTACCTTTAATACCTGGTTTGATGCTACCATGTGTTCCTCCATAGGAGCATGCATAAACTGACTAATGCAACCACTAACCAACTAGTCTTTGGAATCTCCCTCGATCCACAGGATTGCTTGTTTTTTGATCACCCAACCTCACATTAGGATCCATGTGAGTTTCTATTGGTTTGCATCCTAATATGCCGGTCTCCTTTAACAAGTCTAAGATATACTTCCTTTGAGAGACAGAGATTCCTGTTTTATTTCTTGCAACCACCATTTCCAAAAACTATTAAAGTTTTCCCAAATCCTTCATTTCAAATTCAAAATTCAAACCCTTCTTTACTCTTGTCATCTCTTCAACATCATCACCTGTAAGAATAATATCATTAACGAACACAATTAGAATGGTTACTTTCCCTTCTTTGTGCTTGTAAAATACAATGTGTGATCAGTTTGAGCTTGCACATATCCTTGCTTTTTTATGAGCTTCATGAATCGGTCAAATCATGCACAAGGAGACTGTTTTAACCCATATAGAGATTTTCACAATTTGCACACTTTCCCTTGTCCACCATGATTGACTCCAGGAGGAAGATCCATGAAAATTTGTTATCCCAGCTCACTGTTCAAGAAAGCACTTTTGGTATCCAGCTGCTGTAATGGCCAATCCAAAGTGGCAGCCAAGGACAAAAGAGCCCTTATAGTATTGATCTTCGCTAACGGGGTAAAAGTTTCCTGATAATCAACTCTATAAGTTTGAATATATCCTTTTGACACTAATCTGGCTTTATACCATTTTATTGTTCCATCATGATTGTATTTAACTATAAATACCCATTTACAACATATTGTAGGTTTATATTTTGGCTTTTCAACCACCTCCCATGTTCCATTTTTCCCCAAGGCATGAATCTCTTACATAAGGGCAGCTTGTAGTTCTAGTTTCTTCATAGCCTCATTCGCTATTTTTCGAACTTCTACCACCGGCAAATTAGTTATAAATGTCTTCATCTATTTGGAAAGATAACCATAGGTGATAAACATCGAAATTGGATGATTTGTGTAAGATTGAGTTACTTTTCTCAAAGTAATAGGAACTTCTAAATCATGGTTTTTGAACTTGATTCCTAGTAAGATTCTTGAAAATGCAAGGGCTCATTATCCTTTACATCTTTCACTTGTTTCCTTCATGAATAGGTATGTAGTTATTTGATTTTAGGAGTGATTTCTAGCTCTATTTGATGATTACAGGGGATTATCAAAGGAGATTTTGACTCATAAGGACACGGTTTATTAAGGTTTTGAAGAGTTTCTATTTTTTGGAGATTGGGTGAGCTGGTTTTTTCCTTTTTCTTCTTTAGATAAATCTGGTTAGTGTAATTGTGAATTCAAAACTTCCATAGAATGTTTTTTTTATATTTTATGGACGAGGATCCCAAACAAATTCCCAAAAAACTATTTCCTTATTTGAAAATTTGAAATTTGAAATTGGATTTGAAACTCCAAATTTAGCCCAGAGTTGACATAGTTAAAATTGAAAGCATTAAAGGAGAAAAATGATTTTTGAAATTTGGATCACACAAACTCTCCCGCTGAGACAAATTACGAAGAAAATAGGCTTGGTTTTCGAAAAAAAAAGTGACATCATAGATGTGAAATATTTCTTTTTTTCAGGGTCGTAGTATCTATATCTTTTTTGTGTGGCTGAATACCCTACAAAATGCATTTATGAGACCGTGGGTCCAATTTGGAACGACCTTGGCTTGGTACATGTACAAAAGCGACACACCCAAAGAAACGTGGTTCTAATGAGGAGAAGTTTCTATATGCTGGAAACAAATTTGAGAAAAAAATCAAGTGGTGTTTTGAAGTTTAGAATTTTTGTTGGTAATCAGTTGATTAAATAGCATGTAGTAAGGAGCGCATCCACCAAAATATATTTTGCAACATTGGCAGAGAACAAAAGAGACCTTGCCACTTCAAGCAAATGGCTATTTTTCTCTCAACAATACCGTTTTGTTTAGAGGTATCAATGCAAGAACTTTGATGTAAAATCCCGTTGTTCATAAAAAAAAAAAGCAAAAATCAAATTAAAATACTCCGTACCATTATGAGTGGGGACCAATTTAATTCATTCATTGAACTGAGTAGAAACCATTTTATAAAATTATTTAAAAACGATTTGCAGCATTAGATTTATCTTTAAGAAGATAAATCCAAGAAACCCATGGATGTTCATCTATAATAGAGATAAACCAACTACAAGATGTATGAGTATTAACACAATAGGGGCCCCAAATGTCACTATGAATCAAAGCAAATGGTTGGGAGGGATAATATGATTGTGATGGTAAAAACTTTCGAGTATGCTTAGCTAATTTTCAAACATCACATTGGAAAGACAAACTGTTATTCTTGAATAAGGAAGAGAACAAGTGTTTCATGTAAACAAAACTTTGATGTCCTAGTTGATAGTGAAGTAACATAATCTGGTTGTTTGTAGAAATAGAAGAAAGACCAACAGACCTAATCACAGAGGAATTGCTTGAAAGATAATAGCGGCCATTGACCAATCTAGCATTGCCAATCCTCTTCCCCGATTTCAAATCCTAAAAAATACAAGTAGATTTGTAGATATGAGCATAACATTTCAGATCTTTTGTCAACTTGCAAATAGATAAAAGATTGTATAATAAACCAGGAACATGTAGAACATTCTCAAGTAAAATATCATGACTAATCTGAATTAACCCTGTGCCAGCAACCACAAAAATTTGCCATCTGTAACCTCTACTTTTCTCTATATCGAATGCGGAAAATAAGTATGGAAAAGGTATGTATCACTGGCCATATGATTTGGTAGCACCGGATTCAATCATATCAGCAACAGAGTGACCCAAAGTACCTGTTTGTGAGCCATGAAAGGATTGCTTGTTATCGCTGAGCCAGAGAGAAGGGTACACAAATGATCCACTTGTGACTTTGAAAAATTAACAGTGCTTAGTGTACTTGCTAGTGGAACACCTATATGCTAATCATGTGAAGTAGGACTTTTTTTCAAAGTAGATTGGGTACCCAATCTATTGGTTTACCATGAATGCCCCAACCATTTATTATAATTAGGTGGCAAATATGGTGATGATGAGATCACTTATTTCACTTGTTTTAAACGTTGGATGTTGTGGCAGCTCAGCATAAAGAATACATTTCTCTACTAAGAGTTGGATCATGAAGTATCGATGGAGCAATTCCCTAGTTTTTTTTCTAAGGTGTTGGTTGAAGAAAGCACTATATGGCCTAAAGCAAACACCACAATTGCTCAATACCTCATCTTTTGTGGCTTTAGAGTTTCTAATTCAGATTATGGTTTATTTATAAAATTTGAATCAAATGTGCAACTCCTACCATTATTATATGATATGATAATAACCAAAGATAATGAATTAAAAATATCGAATTTGAGGAATAACCTTGTTGTTACTTTAAAGATGAAAAATGTCGTAGAAAATTTGGTAGAAGTGGAAAGGTCAGATCAAGGATATTTTGTTTCTCTAAAGAAGCATGCAAACAATCTTTTGGAATTTTTTAGCATGGGGAAGTTGAAAGAAAAAGCTACTCTAATTAGTGGAACAAAATCTCAAGTTGAAGAAAAATGAAGGGAAGCTATTGAAGGCTTAGTAAGTTCAGACAACTAGTTGGAAGCTTAATTCATCTAACCTTCACAAAGGCAGAAACTTCATTATGTTGTTATTGTTTCTCAATTTATGCCGAATCCTAGAACTACTTATCTAGATGTTGCAAAAAGGATTTTGTGGTCTGTGAAAGGAGCTCTTGATTATGGTCTTTTATACAAGAGGTGCAATGATTTTTGAGTGCATTGACGATTATAGCTTGGATTACAAATTCAAATGACCATTATTCAACTTTAAGTTATTATTTTAACACTGGTTTAGCAGCAGTTTCTTAGTGCAATAAGAAGTAGGATATTGTTGCTTTACCTAGCACCGAAGCTGAATATGTGGCAGTAACCACATCTACATAAGAGTGTGTATTTGGTTGAAAAGGTTGATCATAGACATGTTTTGTGAAGTTGAAAATTTAATGTAAATCAAGTGTGATAATAAAAGTTCCATCAAACTTGCATCAAATCTGGTTTTCCACACAAGAATAAAACATATAGAGCTGCATCATCACTTTGTTTGAGAAAAAGTATTAAGTGAAAAAGTTTAGCTATCGAGAGTTTGCACCAATGATTATGTGGCTAATATGTTCATAAAGGCTTTGGTGAAGCCTAAGTTTTAGCATTTTCGAGATGTTCAGGGAGTTGTAAGTTTGCCTTACAGGGAAGTGTCACAATTAGTGCAATTCATTAAACGTGGTTTGAGGTCGTCACTTTCCTTACACAATTTCCTAGTCTTTTGCTTTAGTAGTGGTAAATTTGGAGTGGTTAGTGGAGTGATATTTGGGGAGTGGTTAAGGTGACCTAATTCTTTAAGTAGAGGTTCCAATAAAGTTATCCATATACACACTTCTATTTCGCAAGTTTCTCTCAAATAAAATTGCTTTATTTTGTTCCAATTTTTCTCTCTTTATTGTTTCTTGGCCTTCATGTTCAATTTAGTATGTTTATGAAACATAGTGATAATTAATCTTGAGTTCTATAAAATATGAATTCCAAACCTAATACCTCTCAATATTCATTCAAAATTCATTAAAATAAAAAAACCAGAAGGCCTTGTCAATTTTTAAGGATTTTATTTAAATATAACTATCTTCTACAAAGAACATTTTCTATATTATTTTCTGAGAAGAACTATGATTTAGCTAGATAGCAAGATAAACAAGAAAAAAAAACATAAAACCAACAACTAACAAAAGGAAAAAATCAGTGAGGTGACAACATCTATTATCTATCTCTAGAGGTCCATCACTATATAGAAAAAAGACGAGCAAGAGGTGAAGTTGACATGCTCCGACAAAATGTTTGCCAATTGATGCCGTATATTTCTAAAGATATTCCAAAATTTTTAAATTATTCTTAATATATTTAAATTTATTTTGATAACATTCTTAATTGATTGATTCTCTAATTGATTATGATTTTTAATTTCTAAATGATTACCTTAAATGTTTAAAGAGTTTTGATAGTTTAATTCCTTGTGAGATTTATTTATATATTTAATTCTAAAGTTATTATTTGGTGATGGCATCAATTGGGCAATTACATTATTTTTTTAAATTTAATTTTACTATTATTATTCATTACTTGATTACAATTATAATTGCCACAATTTATTCTAGCATTATAATTTGCAAATTTTTAAACATTTATCTTTAACTATTTTATCTTATATTTACATGATGGATAACCTTTTGAGATGTATATTTTTCTCTTTTCTTTGTTGCTTATTTGTCTTGGATTAATTCGTTGTTCTGAATCCTAACTAATTGGTCGGAAGAGCTTGTTATATCCTAGGGATTTTTTGTCTCTTGGGCGAACAAACTCTTGAGGACAATGTCAACACATGTATCAGGCTTCTTGGTTTCAAATTCTTTATTTTCCTTATTTTATAACAAATTTCCAATCTATTAGGATTAATTTAAGTTTCAGACTAATATGGGAAACATCATGTTCTGATATTTCTGAGTACACCTTCCTTACTCCAATTTAAGAAGTTAATCTCATCCTTCATTGATTGGATAAGAGTCGCATAATCCTTAAAGATTCAGCCAATCCTTAGTTCCATATCCTAGCTTAGGTCAAGGTGATCCCCTACAATAGCTTAAACAATTAAGCATTATTGACATATATTTATCGGTAACTACAATAAGAATTCTAAAATAGAATATAAGATAATAAAACTTACACCTCCTATAGAATTCTCACATAACCAAGATTCATAGAAAAAAGAAATAGACCAAGAGCTGCATTGTTTATAGTATAAAGAAAGAAATTCCTGCAGTAGTAACTTGATGGATTTCAATATTCCAACACATGGTGAATAATTCTCTTGACAACTTAATTAATAATAGTTGATATATCTCTGAAATATAAGCAAACACTTAGCTTTCTACAACAACTAGATGGTAGATGTAATTAGAGAAATCAATTTTAGATCACTTTCATTCTTGAAATTCAGCCTAGGTCTAGCTGATATCTATTAGCAATGGGCTCAATATGGAGATTTATCGTTTCTTTTGGCATGATATTAGGGATTGCTAATTAAAGTTGTGAACCATTTTTTGATTACTTCCAATCTAAACAACTCTGGGGTCAAATTCATGTTGCCTTGGACCCCAAGAAATGGTTTCTGATTTCACCTTATCTTTTTCTACAATGTTTTCTATAAGATAAAACTAGGAATGTGCCAATTAGGCTTAGGAACATCATGTGCAATCTCATTGGAAGAGATTATTGGGGTTTTATTGCTAGTCGGTCTACATTTAACAATATCAATATCATTCAAGAGGTTGCTCACTCTACTAAACATGACATGTCGGACCAATTTATGATGTTAATTAAAGGTGAATGGAATGTTATTCTTGCCACTTTAACTAAATTGAGATTTGCTTTAGTCTAGATTTCATAAGTTAAGACTTATATCTCTAGTTCTATCTTGCCCTTTTTTATAAATGGCCCAAATTCAGTTATATAATTGCCTCTAGAAGGAATTATACAAGGTGATCTCCTATTACTCTACCATTCTTATTTTAGCATCCCAAAATCCTTAATTATGATATAAGACCCATCATGGTACCTCATTTTGAATGTAGGCTGCTTGGTAATTTTAAAGACCTTTTGTATGCTAATGATCTAATCATAATTGACTAACTAGCCAAAAACAACATCATTACAAACCGCCATTTTCCCGCTAGTTGGTTTGATAAAATACTTTCAAAGACTATTAAGGTTGATAAATTTACTTTCTTATAATTAGGAGTTTTTATTTCACCCAAATAACTTTTATTGTCTAATTTCACTATTACTGATATAGCAAACAACTTCTATTTTATCATATGTTAGTTATTGAAGATAACATATAAACTCATCTGAGATAGAACATGGACAATTGCAGGCATAGTACTTTAGTTGATTCCCTGGGTCATGAATTTTCAACCAATCTTTAAAAAACTTGATACAGCTGTTGTCTAGATTCAGTTGCATCATCTTCCCATGGAGTGTTGGGAAAGTAAAGGTTTAGAGCATATAATTTCTCAAGTTGAGGTTATTCTTAAGATCGATGATCATACTTTGAACATTACAAGAGCGAAATTTGTTTATATTTGTGTGGATATTAATCTCTTAAGGTCTTTAAAATGAGGGTTTTGGATTGGCCTTGAAGATGACTAAGTTATGTAGCAATGTTATATGAGAAATTGTGATTCTTCTATTTCAAATGTGGCAGAATCAGTCATGGTAAGGCGAAAAGTGATGATGATCTCAGCAGTCCAACGAATGAGGAGATAGGTCATGAGGCAATGGCACTGGATGGGCAGCCTCAAGACATGCACACCATGAGCTATGATGAGGTTGAGCAGAACACGGGAAAACCAAACTAGGAAACCAAATCCATTTCTGATGCTGTAATTGATGACTATGGTACTTTGATGCTTGATACACTTTTTGAATATACACCACAAGTGCACGGGTCGTAGGAAGTAGTAAAGTGTACCCTAAGGGTAAGGTAGTCGAAGGCACAGGGACCGGTACTCCTAGTGTAACTTTTCCTTAAATTATCTATCCAATTGAAACAAAGGATTATGTCTATTTTAATCAAGGATTATGAAATAAAATAAACGATAAGTTGGTAAATTCAGGAAGATATCAATTGGATGGATGCTGCCCCGGATACCAATTACCTTGAGGTTGCTTTGAAATTGAAACCCTAGATTGATGCTATGTTGAAATCTTGTAACCATGAAGTTTCCTAATATACTATAGCTCCCATAGTTCAGGCTACTAACGTAAATCCCATACCATGACAATCATCACTCTATGATTGTATTAATGCTCCATGATATCCACTATTAGGTGCTACCCTAATCCAAAAGGTTCAATATCGTACTCCCTATCTCTAGGCGAATACTCAAACCCTAACATCTATAATTGAACCTAGAATGATTGATTTGTCAATCATAATCATACCATTGAAATATACAATTGAGAAATTATGCTAACAATCACAAGCATGATAACCATAGATGATTCACAAGCAAACAACAAATCAATATATGAAAATAGGGAAGTCAATTACAAAAATAATAATCCTCAAGATTCATGATTCAAGGCACAACTAAGGGTTTAGCCTTTCATAGTATAGCAAATCTTACTACAATCAAAAATGAGAAAAAAAAAAAGAATGCTATCGTAGTGGAAACCTCCCTCAAAATTTCTTGAACAAGGAATGACGATGAAGTTCCCCTCGAATTGCAATCTATGAATCTATGAGGCTGCAAAACACGTGTAAGGGCATCTTGAATCAAATCTTCTTCATTCACAATTTTAACCCTAGCCATCCCTTAGAATTTTCACCAAAAGATCCTCCCTAAAACCTAACTTTCAGTTTTTATTTTGTTGTAACAGGCTAGTGCACGGCCGTGCTTTAGGGCGTATTTGACCTCTACTCCTCTTTGGCAGAACTTGGACTTGTTTCTGAGCAGATAATTGACATCCAAAGATCTACACGGTCATGCTCTTAATAAGCACACCTGTGCTCTGAGTACTTAGATTGTGCTTAAGGTTGTGCTATTTAATTTCTTCAATTCAGCATTCTACACACCGTAAACACGTCTGTGTCGAGGGCATGCTTTCCTCTAGAATTGCTCTTTTGTATCCTTTGCTCAGAAATATATCAATTTTTATTTCTACTTCTTATCCTAAAGCCTGTTACCGTACACAATTAGCACAAAATACCCAATGTAGCACTAAAATAAAGAAATTCATGCTAAAAATTAAGCTAAGTACATGCATTTATGTTATGAAAAATACATATTTCATGCACTAATCAATGATGGTCCAACACTGGTGAGGTTGTGGCATTGGCTGAGAATGATAATGCCAGAGACAACATATGGACTCTGTAGGTGCTGTTTGACTAACATGTGCATGCAGATCGACGCCGCCATGGAGTAATCCTATATCACCTTGTGATTTGGACCCAAAGCCTAACTTGAATCATGATAATGAGAAAGTAGCTCAATCCAAAGGTAAGTAGATCTCTCACACAGCATCTTCTTAAGATTCATGAAGATTGCTTTTGATTGCACATCCAGAACTTTCTCACTCTATCTTCTCTAATCCCAATGTCTCCAAGTCTATAGTCTTGGTGATGATACTTTGATTCTAGCTGTTGAGGCTATTCATGATAGGGATGATCATCGCACTCCTCTGACATTTCATGTCATCTAAGACTCCACTATGAATCCTGAGATTAATGCTAATCCAAATTTGGGTCTTTCTTCATCTAAGCCACTATTGATCACTTCTTTGAATGCTACTCAGTTTGTCCAAGACTCTCCTCCTTTGGTTTCAGCTGTGTGTACCATGGACAAAGAGGATTACCTCATCCTAGTTAAGAAGTTGAAAATGGTTCTAAACTCCCAGATGATCCAGGTATGCAGGATGAAGATATAGGGGAGAAGGATCTGGGACATCTAAATGCATTAGAGGAAGTGGGTGATCAAATGACAACGGTCCAATTTCATAATGATGTAAAAATGGAGGCGCTGGATTGATGAAAGTCTTTAAAGATAGGATCAAGCACTAAGAAAGGGTGAAAAGGGCCTATTAATCCTTGATTCTTTTCTACTTATTAACTATACTTTTTATTTACCCTTATTTTTCCTATTATGGAGAAACTTAACATATTTTGTTGGAATTGAATGGAGTTTCAAACTCCAAAACCACAAAATTGGTTAAGAATATGTTGAGAAGCTTGAATCTTGTTATTGTCTACATTGTGAAGATTCGAACAGATGTAGAGAGATCCTATCACTTCTATAGGAAAGTCTCTCGTAATTGGAATGGGCTTCCATTCTAGCTAATGGATAATCAGGGGTATAATTGTTTTATGGAAGTGCTACATTAGTAACATTACTCCCCTCACTCCTTCAAGTTTTATTTTGCATTAAGTTATTTCTTCTATTAAGCCAAAAAAAATGGATCTTATCTATTATTTATAATCCTCAATCTATTTCTATTCAGAAGCATGTTTGAAATGGTCTTTCTTGTTTATCTATGTTAGAAATAGAAAAATGTTTGGAATGATCTTTCATGTTTATCTGTGTTAGAAATTGAAGAATGTTTAGAATGATTTTTCTTGTTTATCTGTGTCAGATCTCCAATGACACCTCATGGACAGTGAACATAAAGGGGAGTTTCAATCATTACTCTACTAAATTTAAGTTTTTTTTAGTGAGTTTGTTTCTAATAATCTTTTAAGTCTAGATTTTGTTGGTCCGGATTATACTTGGTGTAATGGTCAAAGAAGGTTGGCTAGGAGATGGGCTCACTTAGATAGGTTTCTTGTCAATGCTATGTGGACCTCTAATGTTAATTCTTATAGAAATCAGCATCTTCCTAGAATCTATTCCTATCATTGCCTTCTTTTTTTTGTCTATGAATTTTAGGGCTTAACGTAAAAGTAGAATCTTTAGGTTTGATAATTTTTGGTTTAAGTACCATGGCTATTATATCTTTGTAAATAGAGCTTGGAACTTCATCCTTAATGTTTCTCCTATGCATGCACTTTCTCATTAAATTTCTCGTACCAAAAATCATTTTCTTAATTAAATGGAGGCTTTCTAGTATGACTTCTTTAGATATTAGGATCCATAACACTGTGAGAGACTTTAGTACTTTAGAAGCCTTAAATATCTCTAGTTCTCCTTCTTCCTTGGATGATCTTACCCTTAGAGCTCTCCCTAATAGAAATTTTTCCTAAGAGATCTTCTTAGGTAAAATACTATTAGACATGCTCAAAGGGCTAGACTTATGTGGCTTGAAAATTGATATTTCAATGCTGCTTTTTTCTAATTGGGCTGATGATTGGGTGGGATGGAAGAAGCTTTGGGAGTTGAATGTGGCTCCTTGTGTTAAGAATTTCATCTGGCTTGTTTTCAAGGCTAGGCTCTCTACTTCTGATTATCTATATTCCATTGGTTTGGGCCCCCGCAATGCTTGTGTTTTATGTGGCATGGAGTATGAAACGATTGAGCACTTATTTGCTCTCTGCCCTAGGGCTATTGATGTTTGGCTTCTGGTTAGTCAGAAAGTTGGTGTTTCTATTAGCTTCCAGGATGGTTTTCGTTCTGGTACCTGACTTACCAATGGTGGTTATTCAAGGTTCATTCAATTTGCTATTGTTGCTGCAGCTTAGTTCATGTGGAAGAATAGATGTGATAAAATTTTTAGAAGTACTAGTATGAATTGTAATGTTTTACCTTTCAAGTCTTTGACTCATGTTCTTGATTTTTCTTGTGTTCCTGTGAATCTGGATGACAAGATACTTCTTCTTAACAATTTCTCCAATGCAAATGGATCATTCCTCTTCATCTCCAGCCATTGGAATGCTACCAATAAGGTAAGTGGTGCAGGATTCTTCTGTTCTAACTCTAATTATTCTATCTCTTTTGCAGGATCCTGCTCTTTTCATGCTCAAAATGTTGCCGATGCTAAACTACTTGCCTTGGAAGCTGCCTTAGAGAGTGTTGTTCATAAAGGCCTCCTAATTCGGCAAATGTTTATCACTAATGCTGAGGCCTTTAAAGCTATTAATCATTTGCAATCTTATGATGGATCTCCAAATTGAAATCATATCGTAAATTCTGCAGTCAATCCTCATGTCTATCTTATTCCTAAGTCTTGGGCTTCTCCTGCTTATAAGCTTGCTTTACATGGTGTTAATCTCCATTGTTTAACTCTTTTCATTCAAGGCCGTGATTTACCATACTGGATTATGAAATGTATTAGAAGTTCTGGATTTGATTTCTAGCTATATCTTTTAATTTATCTTTCAATAAAAAGCTTTCGAGCTCCTTTTATTGAAAATGCTGCTTTTCTCTATAACTTTGCCTGAATTAGAAGCCATAAGAATAGGATTTCTACATTACTGATGACTTTGGGAACACTCATTCTTATTTTTCTAGTATCAATAACTATTTAAGAGATTTTTATTCCAACCTTTGGACCTTTTCTTCCAATTTTTTAGTTAACTACCTCCTTAATGTTCTTTCTATGACCTTCATACTCTTGTTAAGGAAGAAATTTTTTTCTGATCATACCTGTTACTTTAAATGAGGGGTTTTTCAAAATTTAGGCAATGCCTAAAAAGAAAATTCCTGCTCATAATAGTACTTTGTTCCACCATACTCTTCATTTAACAATGTTACTGGATTTTTATGTGATAAATTACCAGCACAGCAAAGCAAGGACAAAAGTTTTGCAGCTCAAATTAGTCTTCAGTCATAGGGGTTAATTGGTTACTCAACCACAAAAATGCAATAAATGTTAAATCTTAACATATAAGAGCCCAACAATAAAATTGTAACATCCCAAATTTAGCTGCTGCTACCTTTCTTCTAAAAACATACAATTTATAGCATTATAGGTCTGACCTATGAATCACTTTCAATCTGTCCAAATTTCTTTTCTTGGGTTTCAAGGTTCAGACTTCCTCTAATAAGCAGATTGATCAAGTACAGAATAACAATGTACTAAACCTTGTTGGCAAAAAATTAAAAAATTAAAAAATGATAAAAATATGACCCCACAAAGCAAAAACAAATATAATGTAGCCAAACTCTAATACCTCAGTTCATCACAGCTCTAATGATAACAATATGGTTGTTTATGTGATCTGAAATAGATATAACTTTTCAATCGTATCCATAATAGTTCACATCCTGTTATATTATGATATGCCTCACATTTAATTGAATCAAGTGAGGTTGTAGTTCACAACAATCTCCATATGCTACTTGTTTAAAATTTCATGTTACATGTAATTGATGGAATTCATGATCTCTGAAAAGTGTTTCATAAAAAACTGAGGTACTTATTTCAAAATAACATATTATGAAAAACCCATCACTATGAAATGAAGCACCAAATAAAACATATATATATATATATATATATTGAAAATTTAGTCTGTAAACAATGGAATTGGATTGTTTTGGACAGTACTAACTAAATACAGTGTTAACCCCATTTATTTCTTATTGAATTAACCGATCAATTTCCTGTCGGACATTAATTTTTTGATTAGATACTATTACAGAGAAATCTCGACATATTTTGCTTTATTATGAGAATCAATCCTACTACTTCTGGTCCTATGATTTGCACACTTGAAGAAAAAGCCTTACATATACACGTGATTTGTGAAACAATTCATTACTCATGGAAACAAACTATTCACTTCCACAGCAAAAGACATTGTTTTACTATTGAACAATTACTTTAACAAATATCCATGACATTGTTTTCCAATTATAAAAATTTGTGGACATCAAGCACAATTGCCATAAATTCAAGAGATCATGATATCCTTAAACAAAAGAGAAACAGAGAACCAGAGAGAGAGAGAATTGAATACCTCCATTGGAATCAAGCAGAGATGCGCATCCCTCTACTTCAACCCAATGCGTATGGGCTCGGAGGGGCGGAACCATATCTTTCTCATGCCATAAGGGTTATACCAGCGACAATCTCGAGGAAGGAACGAACGTGAGCAGAGGCCTGCCAGTGCTTGGCCGGAGGACGCTCTGCACTTGGAGAGGCGAGGGGACGAAGCTATGACCAGAAGCGCGCTGTTACTGCCGAACAACGAAGAATCGCATGCCATTGTGGTGTTGAGTGGTGGAATGTAGTAGGGGAGTGTCAGCTTTATAGTGCCCATTCGTTCGTATAGGTCTTGTTTTTGGTTGGCCGCGTGGTGGAGTAGCGCTTTGTTTACGGCCAGTTAACATAGTCCATTCGCCCCGACCCAACAGGTCCGGGTAAGCTTTTGGTTAACCCAGAACCTGTTCAAAGTTTTGACCAACTAGACCGGGTTGACTTGACAAATCTAACAGGTCTAGGCCTCCTCACAACCTGCGGCCAAAGCCAAAACTAGTGGGTAAATTTTTGAGGAGATCACACGATTACGGGCGATTTTTATTTTGATCATTATGTTTCAATTTATATCTTTTTGGTCATTATATATTGATTTCTCTCACCGAGCGATCACTCATGGATTTTCGCCCAATTTTGACTGACGTGCTAGCCGGAGATGCCATGCCATATTATATAAAAGTGTTTTCACAACCCAACTATAGATGGACACGTCAGCCCTATGTCCTCTCCAGCTGGAATGAAATAATCTTTAAAATAGTGTGGCGTGGCATTTTCAGCTGTTACGTCAGTTAAAATTGACTGGAAATTCGTGAGTGACAGGTCATGAAAAGAAATCAATACATGATAACAAAAAAGATAATTGAAACACAGTGATCAAAGTGAAAATAGACAATAACACAGTGCCTCCTAAAAAATTTACCCCAAAACTAGCCGTAAAAATATATTTAAAAATTTTAAAACTAATAGAAAATGTTAAAAAAAAAAAAAGTTTTAGGTTGGTCATGAGTGTATGACTGTTTTTATTATAAGCAGTTACCATGTTTTTCATAGATTAGCAGATGTGGGACTAAAATTGCATAGTATAAGAGTAATTTATTTTTTATAACTTTTAGTAAATGTACAATATTACTAAGATAGTGTTATTTTACAAGTGCCCTTGGCGTCCTTAGTTTGAACTTTAAAAAGCTTATTGTTGGTTATATTTCCTAAAAATCAAATATATTGGAAAATTATAATAAAAAAATTTGAAAATTACATTGGAGTGAAAACTTTGTTATTAATTTAATAAAATTTTAAATTAATTATTTATTAATCAATATTTTAGACAATATTATGATCTTAAGTTAATAACATGTCTAGAAATACAAAAGATTTTAAAAATTCCACCCAAAAAATACACAAAAAAGTGTAAAAAGGATTATAGTTTTAAATTAATAATACGGTTATATTATTGCACATCATTGATATTAGGGAAAATTATTTATTAGTGCTTGCAACTTTTTAAATATCCTCTACGGTCTTTCTGATATTTCAGTATTGTCAGCAATCCCTCGTTTTTTAGTTTACTTCTTTTTCAGTCTTTTCAGGTTACTCTGCCAGTTTATTTTATCTAAAAATCCAATTTTGTCCAGCTTAAAAATATACTTTCTGCTTATTAAATATATTTTTCATTTAACACTGCGTGTTTACGTGTAACTACATAAGTTTTCAACTAATATGTTACATTTTCGTTTAATATTCTTTTTGGTGTTTAATATTTTAGTTTTCCGTTCAATCCTATTTGTTCTCATTTAAAGAAGTTGAGGGCATTTCTATGAACGTCAACTACTTTTCTGACGAAAGGACATAAAAGTAAACTATCATCAAAAAAAGGATTTTTTAGGAATATGCAAATACCCAAGGATTTTATGATCAAGTAAGAAATTGGGAGGGATCATGTGAACAATTTCTCTTGACATTTATGGTGCTCTGTAAGTTTGTATAAAAATATTTTTCTATATAGATAATTTGGTATAAATTCTATTCATTTTAAATAATAACAATAATGGAGATGAGTAATACATATAAAAACAATGGATTATAATATTGAGTAATATACAAAAATGGTGAGTAATATCTACTTTTTTTTTATAATGTTTTCTAATAACAATTAAAGTAAATAGCATGACACTAATTACAAAATAATAGGGTGTAAAAAGGTATATATACATTGAAAAAAAAGTAAAAATTATGGTCTTTTTAAAACATGTTTTTAGTATTTAGATTTTCTCAATTTAGCAAATAAAAAAGGTTTGGTTGAGTAGTTAGGATATGTGGTTGGTGAATAGGAGGTCTTGAGTTCGAATCTTTGGTGTGGTGTGTTAAATTTAGTCTTTTGCATTTAAAAATATTAAAACAAAAAGGGCCAAGCCTGCTAGTTGGGTTGAGTGACCTGGCAGGTCTACCCCAACCTATAATAGATTATTGATTGCCAACCCTGCATGCCCAATCAGCTGACTTGAGCGGGTTTGGGCGGGCTAGTTATGAGTCAGGCCGGGTCAAAAGTCAGCCCGTGCCCCCCTTTAACCCTTACAACACCCCCTAGAATAAGGGGGTTTGCACAAAAACAATTAAATTAAATATATATATATATTCTCACTCTTAATTCTATCCCCTAAAAATCTCTGTTTCTAAACTTTCATTTTGAAAGGACATTTGGCATTTTATAATTCGTCATGTGTCTAATGGTCATGACTTTTGAGAGCAAAAACTTTGTTTTTAAGTTTTCATTATTTCTATGTCATGAAAGTGATTGACAAGTGCTTTAGATGTGACAATAACACCTCATGAAAAATAGCCCTCATGTCAACAAACACTCTATCATGAATGTGATGAATGTGACATATAAAGACTTTTTCACTATGACAATAACACCTTATGAAAAATAGGTCACATGTTTAAAAGCACTTTCATTTTGAAACTTTGTTTCTGAGCTCTCATTGTTCCTGTGTCATGAAAGTGATATACAATGACTTTTTTGGCTTTGAAAATCACACCTCATGGAAAATAGGCTCCATGTAAACAAACACTCTGTCATGAAAGTGATATACAAAGGCTTTTTCACTATGACAATAACACCTCATGAAAAATTGGTCCCATGTTTTCAAATATAATATATATATATATATATATATATAAGAGAGCAAACATTAATTAACCCCTCTCACTGTCCTCTTAGCTATCTATCCAAATCCAAATTCAAACCTAAACCCCCTCTTCTCCTTTCTTATGAATCCCCGTCCTTTTTCGGCTATATTTCCCCCTGCACTCTCCTCCTCCCTTTCTCAAGTTGGCTATTGCCTTCCTCTCCATCCACTTTTGTCATTGTGTCCACTTAGTTATGCAACTTCTATAAGATGTAACCAAAAGAAAGTAGACATGTATTTCTTGGAAGAGTTGAGAATTGAAGAGGTAATGGAAGCCCAAACTTCTTGCAAAATCTCATTTACCTCACTATTACCAAGTCAATCAAATGCAGAGCTTGACAGCTTAGCTTTGACAAAAGCATCCCTTACCTTACCATCGATAAGTTAATCTAATGCAGAGGTTAACACTCACAACCAACCTATTCTTCATGTTTATGTGCCCTTGAGTTGTTTAGTGTTGAGCATGAATAGAGGTGACTTCAGCAGTATAGTAGCGTCAGAATTGCAAAAAAAAATTATATGCAGCGATTTCATTTAAATTCTAGCCATATGCCGGAGATTAGAAAAAAATATGGTTTTTGTGAGGACATGGCAACTAGATATGAAAATCATAGGAAAAAAATAGGGTTTCTATTTAGCTTCCTCTCCATTGTAGCTGTTATCTAATATTGCACGTAATACAAGTTTGAGAATGTATATTCTACTGGTGAATATATTGCTTTCTTCCTCTTTGTTTTGCAAAAAAAAAATATGAGAGAAACATAGGATTTTGTTAAAAGGAAAATTAGAACATATATTCATCTATTAAAAAAAAGTATTTATGCCATTCAAATATATATATATATTTTTTATGTGAACTGAATGAATCTAAACCTAGATAAATGAAATATAGATACTCAATTCCTCTTAATTTATTTGTATATAATGAAAATCACTATTGAATAATGGAAGATTAATAGTATATATATATATTATATTATTCAATGTGTGTGTTTGTGAGACTTTGAGACAATGACTTCTCTTTCTATCCCGCACATGAGGCTATCAAGTTTGAAAACAAAACAATGAAAATTTTAAAAATACAAAGGGGAAAAGGACAGTTGGCGTTGTATAATTGGTAACATGTCTAATGTTCATGACTTTTACAAGCAAAAGCTTTGTGTCTGAGCTGTCATTGTTACTATGATATGGAAGTGATATACGATGTCTTTTTGTATGTTAAAATAACACTTCAAGGAAAATAAGTCACATGTTTACCAAACAATGTGTCATGCAAGTGATGTACAAAGACATTTTAGCTATGAAAATAACACTTCATGAGAAATAGGTCCCATGTTGAGGAAAAAGAGAGAGCAAACATCAAGGGAAAAAATAGGATTGCTATTTAGTTTCCTCTCATTTGTAGCTGTTATCTAATATTGCACTTAATTCAAGTTTGATAATATATATTCTACCAGTTAATATTTTTTTTTTCCATTTTTTTAAAACTTTTTGAGAAGAAAAACATGGGAATTTTGTAAAGAAAAATTAAAACATATATTGTTTTGTGAAAAAAATATTTATTCCATTCAAATATATTTTCATGTGAAATGAATGGATCTAAAACCATATAAATTAAATATATACATAATCAATTCTTCAAGACAAGGAACAAGAGACACACAAGGATGCCATGTGAATGGTGCAGGGACATTAAGATATAGGCTATTGAAAAACACAACAATTACACATTAAAGTGAATGAAATATTGACTATGGCCTAACTAATCAAAGGCAAATAATGTTTCCTTGCTTATTAACAAAGACCTCTCTAGGGTTTGTGATGGAGACAAGGACCCCTCTTTCTTATTCACAAGATATTTTATTAAATCAATAAAAAAAAATGAAGATATAAACAAAAAAGAATAAGAAGTGTTAGGAATGGAAAGACAAGGAATAGGAGATACACAATTGTAGTCTGTGAAATATTGATGGAGATTTTTCTCTTTCTCTTCATCTCATCATGATGAAAAACATTGAATTATTTAAAAAAGAAATTAGGTAATATATTTTTTTGTACAAAAAAAATTATCCCATTAAAATATTTTTTTTGTACTCAATCATTTTGTTTATTTGTATATAATTAGAATTACTATTTCAGCATGGATGATTAGTAGTATACATATTTATATATATTATATTGATTAATGTGTGTGTTTGTTTGACCTTCAGATAAGGACATTTCTTTCTTCCATGCACATGAGCCTACCAGGTTTGAAAACAAAACAAGGAAAATAAAAATAAAAATAAATAGAAAAAATTACTAAATTTGTGATGAAAAACATGAGTTTTTTTAAATAGAAATAAAAAATAAATTATTCCCAAAAAAAGATTTAGTTAATTGAATTTTTTTATGTAAATCAAATGGAACTAAAACTATAAAAATTAAATATATATACTTAATCCTTCTTCGTTAATATATATATATATATATACTTAATTCCTCTTTGTTTATTTTTATATATAATTAGAATCATTATTGTAGCATTAATAAAAAAATAGTATATATATATATATATATTTAGATATATTATATATGTTAATGTGTGGGTTTGTTTGACTTTGAGACAATAATTTATCTTTTTTCTCTGTCTCTGCACATGAGTTTATCAAGTTTGTAAAAAAAAAACAAGAAAAATATAAACAAAATAAGAAACAAAATGTTAAGAATGGGAAGACAAGGAACTGAGACAAACAAGGGTGGCATATGAATAATGCAAGGACCCTAACATATAGCTGAGGGAAAAAATCAACAACTATACATTATAACCAAAGAAACAGCCTATGTCATGGTTTTTTAGAAGATATTCCTCCATGCCTTATGCTTTGTCCATATTAAACCTGAAAATATGTAATGCTTTCTTCTTTTAATCCTTTTAAACTTTGATCTACAATAATTGTGTAAAAATCTCTCTCTCTCTCTCTCTCTCTCTCTCTCTCTATATATATATATATATATATATAATACATCTATCTATCTATGGATCCTAGGTGTTGACAATTGTTGTATAATTCTTCACTTTTAAAATAAATAATGAGGCCAATGGATCACCCTTTAATGTCAACACCTAGATCGTATCCCCTAATAATCTCAATCATCGACACGTGGTGTTCTTTGTTTTTTTTTCTCTCATTGCATTTAATAAAATCAAATATCTCAATGATTGACGATAAAATCAAATATAATAATTAATTTCAAGATATGATGGCACCCAGTCGGTCTTACTCTATGGTGCAGATGTAGAACAATGGAACTTTGAAAGGCTGCTGATAAGAATAAGATATTGAAAAAAAGAGAAAAACATAAGGGTTCTATTCAGCTTCCTCTCCTTTGTAGCCGTTATCTAATATTTTACATAATACAAGTTTGTGAGTATATATTCTACTGGTGAATATATTGCTTTCTTCTTCTTTGATTTGGGAAAAAGAATTATGAGGGAAGCAGGGGATTTTGTTAGAAGGAAAATTAGGACATATAATCATGTATTAAAATAAAATATTTATGGCATTCAAATATTTTTTAATGTGAACCGAATGGATCTAA
Source organism: Dioscorea cayenensis subsp. rotundata (assembly GCF_009730915.1). Taxonomy (NCBI): domain Eukaryota; kingdom Viridiplantae; phylum Streptophyta; class Magnoliopsida; order Dioscoreales; family Dioscoreaceae; genus Dioscorea; species Dioscorea cayenensis. The sequence goes on along the minus strand of NC_052488.1, from coordinate 6,704,321 downwards.
ACCTAGATAAATGAAATATATATACTCAATTCCACTTAGTTATTTGTATATAATGAAAATCACTATTGCACAATGGAAGATTAGTAGTATACATATATACATATATATATATATATATATTATATTGGTTAATGTGTGTGTTTGTGTGACTTTGAGACAAGGACATCTTTTTCTTCACTGCACATGAGGCTATCAAGTTTGAAAACAAAACAACAAAAATTCTAAAAACACTTGGTGGGGAATGACAGTTAATGTTTCCTTTGCTTATTGACAAAATATTTTATTATGAGCAAGATATTTTATGATGGAGACACGGGCCCCACTTTCATATGAGCAAGATATTTTATTAAATAAATAAAACAAAATGAAGATAAAAACAAAGTGACTAAGAAGTGTTAGGAGTGAAAAGACAAGGAACATGAGATACACAATTGTAGTCTATGAAATATTGATAGAGGCTTTTCTTTCTTTTCATTTTTTTTTAAAAAAAAATTTGTGATGAAAAACATTGGATTGTTTCAAAAGAAAATTAGGAAATATATTCTTCTGTAAAAAAATATTTATTCTATTCAAATATTTTTTTTTCTATGTGAACATAATAGATCTAAAACTATAAAACTAAATATGTATATATATACTCAATCCCTCTTTGTTTATTTGTATATAATTAGAATTACTATTGCAACATAGATTATTAGTAGTATATATTTATATATATTATATTAATTAATGTATGGGCTTGTTTGACCTTGTGATAAGGACATTTTCTTCTTCAATGCACATGAGCCTACCAAGTCAAATAAACAAAACAAGGAAAATAAAAATCAAAACAAGTTGAAAAAAAATTACTAAATTTCTGATGAAAAACATGATTTTTTAAATTAGAAATAAAAAATATATTATTCTTTGCTAAAAAGAATATTTTGTCAATTGAATTTGTTTATGTAAATTGAAAGGAACTAAAACTATAAAAATTATATATATCTACTCAATACTTCTTCGTTAATATACATATAGTTAATACTTCTTTATTTATTTTTATATATAATTCAAATCATTATTGTAGTGTGAATAAGAAATAGTATATATATTTAAATATGTTATATTTGTTAATGTGTGGGTTTGTTTGACTTTGAGATAAGGACCTCTCTTTTTTCTCTGCACATGAATTCATCAAGTTTGAAAAAAACTAAGGAAAATAAAAACAAAAAAAAAGAAACAAAATGTTACGAATGGGAAGACAAGGAATTGAGAAAAACAAGGGTGGCATATGAATGATGCAGGGACCCTAACATATAGCCGAGGGGAAAAAAATCAATAACTATACATTGTAGCCAAAGAAACATAGCTTATGTTATGATTTCAACACCTAGATCCTATCTCCTAATAATCTCAATGATCGTCATGTGCTATTCTTTGCTTTTTCTCTCATTTCATTTAATAAAATCAAATATCTCAATGATCGACAATAAAAACATATATAATAATTAATTTAATTTTTAAAATTATAAAATAAATCATTCAATATCCCACACAAACTTAATCTTAAATAAATAAATAAATATTATAAGTTTCCTAAAAATACCATTATCTCTCTATAAATTCTGCAGTCAAACTATAAAGAATTATTTGTTGGATGATGTAAAAATTGGGAAAAAACCATTTTATTAGGGTCGGTTTCATTGTAGCATTTCTTGGTTAATGTAGCACTAGTTAACTTTAGTTGTTTCTATGGCTTCTTTGGTTTAGATTGAAGCCCAAGGCCTTAGGAATTTATCAATAACTTGAGAAGCAAGTTTTTTTAAGTTAACCCTAGAGCCATTTGAAGGTTGCACGTCAATGTAACATAGGGATTCTTTTTCTTTAATTGGTGTGCTTTGTTTAATTTCTTGTTCTTGCTTGTGTGTGTGTGTGTGTTTTGGCTAGGAGATGAGGCCTCGCCTCGAGGTGAGAAGCTGGCGGAGGATTAGAGAGTCCGGGAAAATTTAATTGTAAAAGTTGTGAGTGGGTTTGTTATGCATAATTCTACTAGAATGATACCTATATTTATTATATTGCTTGATTGATGTTTTCTTTGGGTTTAATAGTCGAATTGAGGCTTTGAATGCCTTGAAGTAAACTTATTTAATGGTACTTACTACTTGCAAAATATTATTGTTCAAAAGAAAGGTTTTCAGGATGATACTTGTTTTGTAAGTTGTGAATTGATTTTCTTTACAAAAATTTGGTTATGCTTATGCAATCATCATTTCCGTGCGAAAATGGCATATATTTTAGTTATTGGTTATTGTTCTAGCTATGGACTCCTTGTTGTAAGATGCATATTTGTATTATTTGGTTGGTGACATCCTACTACAGTAAGCAGTTTTCACGGCCGGCCTATTGAGGTGGTGTGGAAGATCGGCAAACTTATTGGTCCATTTCAGGTGGGAGTGTAGAGCCCTGAATAAATGTTCATCGGGAAGTTGGGGTCATCACACGATGTAACAATGAGTTAATATCAAAGGCATGAGTACCTGGACAGCTCTGAACCTAGCCGCGGTCATGGCTAGAGTTAGAGAGCTTTCGAGACCATTGATCGATTGATTGGGATGTAAATACCTTTTTTGTTGTATAAGATACTTGTTATCTTGGATTATGATGAGGGGTGAAGCCTAGTTGTCTATCTGGAGAGGGTAGTCTATTACGAGGGGTTAAAGCCCGGCTATCGCTCATGAGATGTTATTCTCTCACAAAACTTAATTCTTTGAAAAATTGATTTGATAATGAGTATTATTTATATTGCCATTTTGGATTTGGGATGAGCGGGCGAAGCCCAACTGTCACTCTTAAGAGGGCAGTCTCTCACTATTTTGATTTGGCAATTAGTATTATTTGTATTGCTATTTTTGATTTTTGATGAGGAAGCGAAGCCCAACTGTTACTCTTAGGAGGGCAGTCTCTCACAAATTTGATTTAGTGACAAGTATTATGTTTTGTGGATTTTGAAACTCGTATTGTATATGTTGTCCTATATACCAAAATGTTCTGATCTATTTGTATTATTGTAAAAGTTTGGCTTGATGTTCAACTTGTTTTAGGATTGAAAACCTGTGTTTTGTATTTTGAGAATTGTTGTTGAAAACCCTAGTTGAGGAAAAGACTTTCTTTATGCCATCTTTGGTATTATTGCATATGTCTATTTAGTCTTATGCTTTTTATGTTCTAATAATTTTATATCATTAGAAAAGCTTACTTTGGTATCGTTCTTCGATTATTTTTGTATATTCTTTCATATATGTGCTAAACCACTAACTGAGTAACCTATAGGTTGCTCACCCTCTCTCTATACATTTTTAGATTTCAGATTTTAGAGGTAGTGCGCCGTAGTAGAGTGCTAGGCATGGCTCGTATTGTTCATCTTTTTTCATCTACAATCTTGTATTTTTATCTTTGGCCATGTTTGCATTGTATAACATTCAGGGATCCACTAATATTGTTGGGTTTTGGAAATTAGTACTGTTGTAGCTTGTTCTACTTTATAGAAAAAACTTGGTTGTATGATATCTTATTTAACTCTTGAGTTCCTGCTACTCTGTTGTTGAGTGTGTAGCTTCCTCTGTGTATAATTATGCACTGTAGCATTTGAAATTCCTATTTGTAAATTTTTGTTTAGGATTGTGAAAATCCCATGTTTTTGTCAGCTACTAAAAAGTTGATTGGCGTGGGTGTCCCTCCTTAGGTTGTCGTGGTGGTTGTCATATCCTGGGGTCCGTAGGTCGAGGAGTGACACAAACCATCTTTTTTGAAAGACAATTAATGATAATAATAATAATAATAATAATGATGATGATGATGATGATGATGATGATGATGATGATGATGGAGGAAGCAATAATCTAAAAACTACAAAAAGTGAAATTTAGTGAAAGTGAATTCATTTCAAACTACACTTCCTTTTAGCATGATTGCTTTACTAACTTCCAAGCTTTTAGATTGGATTGAACCTTATGAAAGCAAAATATACTAAGTAAACCACTTAATTTGGTTCATTAAACATGAATCAATAAAATAATTAACTTACTAATGTGTAGAGTGAACCACAATTTAATCCTTTCATATCAACCCAAGGCTGATTAGCTACTGACAAAGATCTCAAACCAGCATCATTAGTGATCTCTCTAACACCATACACATCTCTCATGATTGCCAACTTCACAAATGGATCAATCATGTCACCAATCACTTGACCAAGCACAAGAGGATCTCTATCTCTAGACATGAATGAATACTTAAATATATATATATATATGTATAATATTGGAGTACTCTTTCTGAAGACGAAACATTAATTTATAACTTTTATAAGATAAAACAAATACAAAATTTCATATTACAATTAAAAGAGTAAAGAAAAGATAAAGCGGTGTATGCACACATACATCTATATATAAGATTTTTTTTTTAAACAACACAATTAAGAGACCCTCCTTTGTTACATTAATGAAATCTTCAACCAATTTTCCCTTAAAAAATTCATTACATATCACACTCATTCAAAAAACTACACACATAATACTAGATTACACACAAAGAAAACTAAAACAAAAACAAACCTAAACACTGCATATATTGCGTAAGTTTTGAAAGCAAAATAAATTCATATTTCCATCTACAAACTTGACTGCAAAACTCTCTCACTAATCCATCTTTACCTAACCATCCATTGTAAATTACATCATTGGCCTTTCGACCACATAACTCTTTGCCACACTCCCATGCCTCTTTTTCCAATCCATATACCTTTTATACTCCATACTATCTCTCTAAAAATGTTGTTATGACATATCGACAATTGTTTATTATATGATTACCAAATCTTTTGCTCTCTATTACTTTTGAAATATTATCTACTTCTCCATTAGTAACCAAATTCAACATTATCATACCAGAAGTACCTGTCATGTGATCTTTATACAAAATAATCCCTGCTGTGTATCCTATATGCAAATAACCTTTAAAAGCTTTATTATGTAAATATTGGATGCCTGAATTCAATTTCAACCTTTTACCTTCTACATGCAAAACAATTTGAAAAATTAGTTTCAAATATTAATACTACAATTTATCTAAAATTAATAAATATTGAAATCATAAATTTCTCACCAAACCAAGTTTCAAACAAGCTTCTTGATTTCCAATTGATGCTCAATTCAAAAGAAAAAGTAATATATTCTTCAATTCTAAGATACCATAAATTATCTATTCGCATCAACTGCCTAACTCTCCGAGTTTTAGATGCTTCATAAAAATTCTTACAACTTAAAAAAAAACATATTTCATTATTATTGAGATAAATAATTATTTTTTTTAATTCTAAGAATGAATGAAATTACCATCAACACAAAATTTGGAGATCATGAAGGGATTTACAAGATGTTGAAACTATATATCCAAGGATTTCTTCAACTGTATCTTGAGGAATTTTTCCAATAAAATTATTGCAATATTGATATGCCATTCAAAGACAAACAAAAACATAATGATTACACAATCAAAAAACAAAAAGGAACCAAGCAAAAAACTAAGGCAAGAAATACAAGGAAATACATAGAGGAAAAATGAAAACCTAGATTATGAAAAGAAAACTTACTCAAAAGCTAGAGAGAATAAAGATTAGGCCGACAGTGATGGTTTCCGACTAAAGATTCCTTTTGATTCTCTCTAAAAGTAACTCAATCACACTTGTAATAAGATAATTGTGATCGGTGGCATTTCATTTAAAAAATAAAAACTAATATAAAAAATAACTTATTTTTTCACCCTACTCCATTCATTTTATAAAAGAAAAAAAAATTAAAAATTAAAAATCAATTTATATTTTTAAAATTTAGAAACCAATAATTAGTATAAATAAGTAAAAAAATATTAAAAAACTAAAAACTTGTAAAAAATAACTTCCTTTTAACCCTAATCCATTTACTTTATAAAAGTCTAGAAAATTTCGAAATCCATATATATTTTTAAAATTTATAAACCAATAATTAGTACAACTAAATTAAAAAATTATTTAAAAAAGTAAAAATTTATAAAAAAAATACTTATTTTTCATCTTACTACATTTATTTTACAAAAGTGGAAAAATATAGAAATCAATTTATATTTTTAAAATGTATAAACCAATAATTTGTATAAATAAATAAATATTTGTTGACAAAAATATAAATACTATATTTCAAAAGAATATAATTTTAGTAAATGTTATGCAAACAAACTCCTATGTATTCTCTACAACTTTTTTTTTTTGTTTTGTACTAAATGAGTATTAACATGAATACTAATAAAAGTCTTTGTAATATAGAGCAATAGTAATACCAGTGGAGCAGAATGTGACAAGACACTACAAGAAGATGTTGAATTAGAAACCGTAATTTAGCAACGGACTTCTTTTGTTACTAATTAATAACTTATTAGTAACAGATTATCAATCCGTTTCAGTTTTACAAACGGAATTTATGTCCATTTCAACATTTGAAACATAAATGTCATCCGTTGGTAATTCGTCTATATTTTAGAAACGGCCCATAACTCCGTTTTTAAATTATCAATAGATATGTAATCCGTTTGTAAGTTAGTAACGGATTAAAAATCTATTTCTAATTTTAGCAAAGGAATATAATTCCGTTTGTAAATAAGAAACGAAAACAAACTTCCGTTGCCAAATTTAAAAATATTTGTTTGAAAAAAGTATTATGGAGATACTTATTTATAGGATTATGATTTTAATGATAAACAAACAGATATATATATATACACTTAATTAAAACAGATATAATAACCTAAATATAAAAGCAATCATAATTAGTTTTTCAAAAACTTACAATATTTAAATTTTCTAAATATATTGACTATTTCAAGATAAAATAAATTTTTAAAAATAAATATTTATAAGTAAAAAATAAAATTACAAACGAATAAAAGGATTCATTTCTAATTTTACAAACCAACAAGGTGTTGTTCGTAAAGTTACAAATTGATATGGAGATCATTATCTGTTTTAAAATTACAAACTGATCCTTTGTCCATTTGTAATTTTACAAACAGATCTCCACATCCATTTGTAATTTTACAAATGACTCTCTGTATTCATTTGTAGAATGTTGGATAAATATTTTGATTTAAAAATTTTTTTTTGGAAAAAAATATTTTTTTGAATAAATTTTGGTAATTGTAAATTTTCTTAAATATAGTCATGATATATTAATTTGTAATTAATAATAATAAATTAAAAATATATAAAATTTATACAATATATTAACTCTTTTTTGATATTATGAATTAGTTAAAAAAAATATTTGTAAAAAAAATACTTAAAAAATTCATTAAAGAACTTAAAATTATATTTAGTGGCATGAATTATGATTTTATAAATATATCTTTATATATTAAAATTATTTGGAAATTTTTTTAAATGACTTACATATATAAATATGTATAATAATTTTCTTTAAAAAGTGAATAATTTTAAACCCTGGAAAATCCTTTTTCTTCATAAAATTAAGATGGATATAATAATAACATAAATATATAAATAAGTATAATAATTGTGTCTCAATAAAAATTGTAATATATAAAATTAATAAATATTTTAATTATTTCTAGATTGAGTGAATTTTAAAAATAAAAAATTTATAAAATTTTTAAAAATTTTAAATTGTAAACTGATGTTGGATCCGTTTGAAATTCTACAAACTAATCAAAGATCCGTTTCTAGAATTTCAAATGGATCCGTATGTGAAAGTGCAAATGGACATTGTATTAAAGTGGATCCGGATCTGTTTATCAAACGGATCGGCTACGTTAAGATATTAATTAGTTTTTAAAAAGATAGAAGTTTTTTCAGTTTTTATCTCTGAAACCCTAGCTCTCACTTCCCTGCCTGGAACCTAGTCCTTCGACGATCACTCTGGCGTTGCATTGCTAGGCTGAGAGCCATTCTTCATTGCTTGTCCTTTACCAAGTCGAGAGCCTTCTAGAAGGTAAAAATTGATTACCTTCAACTTCTTTTTATGGATTTCATGCGTTTGAAAAATTAATTATTATTTGTTGCATATTTGATGCTGCCGAATGATGGTCCTTTGTTAACAATATATAATTACCTTAGTGAAAGCCTTGACACCATCTCTGCTAAGCTTGACTTCCAGATTAGGATTAGCAGTGAGCTGAAGAAAAACATCAACCATGTCCTTAGCCACAAAGTTTTCACCTTCACTCACCATCCTCTCATCATGGTCAACCAAAACATGCTCAAGAAACCTATTAAACTTTTTTCTCAAGTTCTTCATCCTTTTGATATACCCTTGCAAATCCAAGAAATCAAGCCCACTAACACATTGCAAGTTCTCAAAACATAATTTGAACAACACCCAACTAATTAAAGAAATAAATTTCAGCATTTTTTAATGCTGTGAATGTGGAGCATTTCATATCTTGACTTGATGTCTCATGCTTTCCTTTCAGCAAAAAAATAATAATAAATTTCCTTTATGTTCTCATAATTTCGATTGGTTTAATACATGTGGTATGTGATGCAGAAATTGGTTATTGTTTTTTATTTAATTTTATGTAACATCTTTAGACAGTATTAGTTGAATAGTTATTTGTCGTCTATAGTTGTACTACTCTGTTCATAATTAATGCATAAATATAAACTAAATGATGCATGAACACATGGGAGCCTTCGTAATTTAAGAGGAGTTTAACCTCATCAAATTATATATATACTATGTTTTCAGGGTTAACACCAATGAAGGTGATGAGATGTTGATTGCATGTTTTCCCACCGGATTAGAATATAAATTATAGCATCTAATTAAAAAAAAAATTTGCAATTATTGAATCTGACGGATAAGTTTATGTGAGATTTTCTATATTTTAAATTAAAAATTTGTTTTATAAACAATGATAAAATGTTTTTAATATTAATGATTTTTGAATGCTATTTATTAAATAGTTAAATAGTTAAACATCATAAACAATGGTTTACATAACGTTAATTTAATTGTGCATGATTGAGGTTATCCCCCAAGTAAACACTTTATATTTGTTTTTCTTATATCTTTTAATGTATTTTGATGTTCTATTTAAAAAAAAAAAATGTCTCACTGCATTTCCTTTCAACTGATTACAGCTGCCTAAACATCATATTACATTAAACGAAGCCATTCCAAATGTTTCACTATTTCCATTTTAATAGTATCAATGAACTTTTTAAAAGCTTAACAAAAATAATAAATAATTATTAATGAGGCATGTTGACATTTATCCATGCTACACATAGCATGGAAACCATGAATATCTATCCATCTGTTTTTGTTATAAGACATGGGCTTGTGTGCATACCGGTAACATGTTTTGTTGGGGTTATTCCCAGACTAAACACTTTATATTTGTTTTTCTTATATATTTTAATGCATTTTGATGTTCTATTTTAGAAAAAAATGTTTCACTACATTTCCTTTCAGCAGACCATAGTTTCCTAAACATCATATTACATTAAACAAAACCATTACAAATGTTTCACTGTTTCCATTTTAAGGGTATCAATGAACTTTTTAAAAGCTTAAAAAAATAATAAACAGTTATTAATGAGGCATGCTGACATTTATCCATGCTACACTTAACATGGAAACCATGAATATCTATCCATCTGTTTGTGTTATAAGACATGGTCTTGTGTGCATACAGTAATAGGTCTTGTTTGGTAGTATTGATGATCAATCTAATTTTGTTGGGTAGCTATTTATTTATTATTGCCACCATTGCAGTGATTATTTAGTTTAGACTTTTTAAATCAATACTACCTGTCATATATGAAAGCAAATTAAATTGAAGTTTTACCAGACTCATTTTGACCTTTAGTAAACCATTCAATTCATTAATATTTCTCAGTGCAAATGCAAAATAAACTCATAGGCCATATCAAAGTCTATTCCTCCTTCTGTCCATCATCAAAGGCCTTGGAGTGTACATTAGAATCCAATGATCATCTAGGTAGAACATCAAAAAAATTCCCTAAAATTTTTATAGTACAAGAAGAGGAGGAAGGAAAAGAAGAAGATGGACCAATTCTTGATTAGAGGGAACATGTGTTGTGACTTAATTATGAGGAAAGATGAGTGGTTTTATTGGTAAAGTCTAGGGTTAAGGGTTTTATTTACTTATTCATTAATTTTGTGTTCATTTGCATGTAAGGATACATGTTCATGTGCTTGTTTCACGTAGAGTTATTTTATAGCTTTTTTCAAAGGTCATGCTTTTAGGTGTGTTTTTCACGTGGTGAAATAATCATGAAGGACATGGACGATGGTAGGGAAATGGTAGCATGAAGGAAACCGCGTTTGATCTACAACACCTATACATCTTATCAGTAATTAGGAACACATTTCATTATTTTATTGCCATATTTGGAGAATTAGAAACTAATTTTATATTTTTAATCAATATTTTCTTAGTGCAAATGCTAATTTTAAAAATTTAATCATAAAAGTATTTATCTCATTCCTTCGCATTTTGTTGTAGCCTATTGATTAGTTGAATTTTCTCTACTACCACTTGATGTGTTTGGTTACTCTTATCTGGAATATTGGCAATTTCACATTTATTCAAGTGAAGCACATTGCAAGGGTAAGTTCTATGTATTTTTTTTATATGAATTTAAAAATCAAAATAGATTTTAGGAACTATGATAAGGTCACATGTACATGATATTTCATGCCACTAGATATATATACAACACTTAACATTTCCGGTACTTTAAACCATCACTGGAAATTGTAATGTTGAATGTGAGCAATAATTCAATATTCATGTAGGTTTATTTTTAAACACAATATTTTAATTTTTAGAAGTCCAATAAACAATGTTCACTAATTCCATCCTTTTATAATACAGTGCGTAATAAAATGAATTCAGAAAGGAGTTGGATGTATGTTAGGCTTAAAGATGGTTTTCTGAGCCCTAATTTTTTACAATGTCGGGTTTATGGAGTAGGCTCCTAAGCATCTATTATCTATCCCCAGTTATTGCAGATCTCATCTAAAGATACATCATCTGTGGACCTACATGCTAATATTAGACAAGCATGTGATACTGTTGAATTGCTTCTTATTTAAAGGTACATCATTCAAGGAGCTACAAGTTAAGATTACATAAGTGAGTGAGACTGTTGATCAGCTACAAGATAAAATCAAAGAGCTTTAGGAAAGTCTACACGAGATGAAGGATGATAACAAAGGGCTTCATCAAAGTCTGCATGAGATGAAGGATGATAACAAGGGGCTTCAGTAGAATCTACATGAGATGAGGAAGGAGAAAGATCCGTATCGTGAACAGATGTTGCGTTAGATACAAAATATGATGATGGAGCTCGAGGCTAAAATCCTATAGCGCTCATAGTTCACTCTGGACTCACAGCCAGTTAATGATGATCATGATATTAACAATCGAGATTAGTTGTAGTTTATTAGTTATTTTTTAGCGTGTTTCTTTTGTTAAACTTTGTTTTTGGACATTTGTTTTCTATATGCATTAATGAAATCATTATTTGTTAGCTTTATTAGTTGGAAAAATTAATTTTTTATAACAAGCATTGTATATATCAATTATCTAAATAAATATAATATTTTGTATTTTTGTTAATTAGGGGTTTAGCAACAGATTAGAAACAGATTAATATGTTTTAAAAAATATAATTATATATAAATATATTTTAATTTTAGCGACGAATTTGCAACAGAATATTTTTTTGTTTCTAATTAAAGAAATAAATTAAAAATATCCCTAGATCCATTTCAAATTCTTTTCTACATTATGGAACAAAAATTATTCTGCTGTAAATCCGTTTTTAAATTCTGAAACGTGTTAGCAACAAAATAAATTATGTTGCAGAATTCAGCAACGATTTTCAAACTGAATAATTTCTGCTGTGATTTTCAAAATTTGGAAATGGAATTTATTCCATAACAAATCCGTTGCAAATTTCTGAAAAGGAATCCTATTTCGGTTGTAGAAAATTAGCAATGCCCTATTTAGAAATTAAAAATTCTGTTTCTTATTCGTTGCTAAAGTAAGTTAGCAAGGAATTAGAAATGGAAAATGATGTTTGTAAAATGCAATATTTCGTAGTGAGAAGAGTAAAAAAAAGAGATACATACCTCTAAGATATGAAAAATAAGAACTTGGAGCTTGAACAGAAATTACAGCAACTTGCCGGTGAAAACCAAGTCTGATTCAACGTGGCAAAGAACAACAAAGCTATTGTTTCTGTTTTACGTTTGAGTAGAAAAACTGGGGACAACCTACTATCATGAGATCTTTCTCGAATGTCACTTTATACTACATCCAATACTAAAAATAGAAGCCACATGAAATTGTTAAGAATTTAGCAAATGATAAGTTCGATTATAATTATCTGTAGATTAGTGGCATTCATTACCTCGAATTTCGAGCTATAGATAAGTGTTGCCCCCTAGGAACACAATCTATTGCTAAACTCTAATCACTGAAAAATTTGTTATATGAAAGGGTTTAGAGAGAGTGGTGATGGTGTTAGAAATGATGAAGATGATTCTTAGTCTTGTTGTAGTGGAGATTGTTGCGCCTTGGTTAGACAAAAGTGGTGAGGGCGGTATAAAGCTTTCTAGAAGAAAAAGTCTTGCGTTGTGGTGTTACCCTATAGCCATCTTTTACTTATGTGATGCCGGCTAATCAAAGATCATATAAATAAATAAATGAATTATATTTCATAAATAAATATTAATAGAAAGTACATTGTAAAGAACCTACAATTTCAATTTAGTGGAAAAAATGAAAAACACAGCTTATTAATTATAGAACCCATTATCCACCATCAATTATATATAATAAATGAGATATATCATAATATTTTACTACTTAATCTCTCACTCTCTCTATATATATTTATCTATTTATCTATCTATGTTTTTAATATTACTTTATGAAAAAAATATATGTATCTCTAAATTTAGTTTTTTAATATTTAAAAAAAATATCAATTTCTTTTTCAAATTAATTCCTATTTTTTAAAAATAATAAATTTTCCATAAAAATTAAATTTTTTATTTGATTTATTAATATTTAATACATTACTTTATATATATATATATATATATTTAATATTTTAAAAAATTTGAAAATGGAAGAAAGAGTCAAGCATAATCAGATCAAGTTAAGCTCCCATTCACTATCATAATGTCGAAACCTCTATCTTACCTCCTCTTCACGCGCTTCTTTACCTTATTTTTACAAATTAATACCTAAGGTTTAAAAATAATACATTTTTAAAAATATTTAAAAAATATTATTTGATTTTATTAACATTTAATACATTACTTTATTATTTCATATATATATATATATATATATTTTAAAAAATACATGTTTTAGAGATATGCATAAATTTTCTACTTACACACACCCTCTCTCTCTCTATATATATATCTATCTATCTATCAATCTAATCTAATCTCATCTATGATCTCATCTATGCTGCCTCTTTAATATCAACTTTTTGTTTATCGTCTCTCATCCCTTTGCTTCATCTCACACATCGACCTTTTTGTCAAACTAACACTTAGGGTCTAAAACAACAAACTCTCAAAAACTATCTACACTATTATCTTGATCTACTGATATCTGAATAAACTGGTTTACGTACACAACTCACTGATACCCAATAAACCATTTCCATGTGTCCTATTTTCTTTCATAGAGAAACATGTGTCTTAGGACTACGTGTCTTTTATAAACCGATTGATATAATATATCAACTGATATCTAGCCGAAAAGCCTACTCCTGTACATCTGTCTGGTCAACCTCATATAAAAATAAACCCTAAATCATCATATAAACATCAAAAATATAATCAATCTATTAACTTCCATTTCTCCCTTTGGCAATTTGTAGCTTTGACGTAGCACTTCGGTTCCGCATCTAATTTGTTGTAAACTAACATTAAAACTCTTTGATGAAGGCCAACAAATCACAATCATTATAATGTTAAGGTTTAGATTGATGTGATTAACAAACAAATGTTTAAATAAATAAAATTGGGGTAATATAGATTTATTACTCTGTTTTGGATGCGTTGAGTTTATTAATTACCAGCATAAGAGATATAGATATGATGCGACCTTTTGATTTATCAAAATAAATAAATTTTGACTATTGAGCTTCTAATTTTAACATCACTGATTACTTTCGATAAAATCTTGTTTTGTTTGTATCATCTTAGTAAAATTCAAGCTACCTAATTTATTTAATTAAATAGCAAATAAGAGCTAGAGATACATCTATATATATATATGTATATTAGAAAGTGGATAAACCATCAAAATTTATTAAAGAAGCAAAGTACAACATAAGACAAATAAACTAGAGCAATCAAAAGAGAAAACTAAAACCAAGAGCATAAAGCTGGGTAATCAAAGTGAATCTCAATCCCAATGGACGATGCACTTCCACATCAACACATCCACATGTAGAAATGAAATCAAAAGGCAAAAGCGTGTTGTCGAGTGAGCCGCCAACCATCGCGTCTGCTTAGAAACATCATGAAATCAAAAAAGCGCCTAAGGTTCTTGATAGAGACATCTTGGAAGTGTTGATTCAGGTTCTTATCTACACGAAGCCAAGCAAGTATGATAACTTTGTTGATAATGGAAAAATTCAAAGATGCATGAAAATTAAAAATCCGATTGATATATATATATATGTTTCAACAACAATTTTTTTTTAATCTTTTTTAAAAAATTTACTTCCAAAACAAAACACGGCCTTAGAAAAAAAGAGAAGAGGTACAGAGAGGATTACATCATTGTTACCTTGGCACTTGAACCATAGTAAGTAAAACAAGATCATCTTTGGATATCTTTGTATGAACTATATGCTAAGGTTTGAATAGAAATATATAGAGAATGAAACCTACAAAATAGAAAGGGATAGTGTCAAAGAGAGAGAGAGAGAGAGAAGGAAAGAGAAATGATAATGATGACAGATAGAGCATAGAGCACAATTAACACAATAAGGAACCATATTTTCACTATTGTTAGTGAACTATGCTCTCTCTCTTCTGTCATCTTCTCCACCTTCATCTTCATCATCTCTTCGTTATACCATCACTATACATCCCTTCTCAAGGCATTACACAAACCTTTAAAAACATATCAAAACAAAAAAAGCATGATATCTCACCCAATAAATAAGCATGTAGGTTTAATTTATATGAATGCATCTTTCAAACTAAACCATATCATATATGTATATATAGGAAGAAGAAGAAGCGAATATATAGGTGTGTGTGTATATATAAATAGGAAGAAAAAAAACATATATATATATATATGTGTGTGTGTGTGTGTGTGTGTGTGTGTGTGTGTGTGTGTGTGTCATAAGACAAGTCTATGAAAGATGTACATGCAGGGGAGATAGTTTCTCTAGGTAGCGAAGACCAAAATAATTAATTTTTTTTCAAGTAATAAATGAAATAAATTTACCTATTAAGAGGAAAAATATAAAACAATAAGAGATCAAGCATAATAACATACTTTGTAATCATGATGGCTTATAATATAATACTATTTAATTAATGAGATATTAATATATAACCGGTTAAGCATTATATAAACTATGTTTCATCTATATAATGTATTAAGAAAAATGAGGTATCACACTGTTTTCCAACATGGGAACGAGGCTCACGTGAGGAAATATGTGAATAAACTATAGAGTCAATCCAAAGCAACCAATTTTCCCACTAAATGTATGTACCAGTCGAAACTTTGGAGGTGATTACTGACAAAGTCTTATTATCTCCACTAAAAATCTTTCCAATGCTATACATTAATGCCATCTCGCGGCTAAGCTTTACGTGAACTCACACACATCATTGGGTTTGCTCTCAACCCTTGCAACAATCTCCTCCTCGAAACGGCAACATAACTCATAGGTAATAACCTGCTTCTACCTATAACTACAACCATACTTCCTCACATGAACTTTAGACATCAGGACCTCTCCTCTTCCATCGCGACATCAATAATTGCTCCATCGATATCTTTTTACTATCAAAGAGGTATGAATGTATAACATAGGTTCTCGAACCTTATTCATTATATAGTGTATAATATTATATATATATAAAGAAAATTCATTTATATATCATTAGTATTGATGTGGCCTAATCTAACTTCATACCACGTATTACACATCACACTCTACGATCTCCCTGCACCTAACGATGCGGAATATGTGGAGATTTCTGGCATAACGTGTTAGCCATATATCTATAAATGCCTCCATCATTTGCGTAGGGAGGACTTTCGGGAAAAGCATCCAAGAAAGAACAAAGTTTATTCTCACTAGCTTAACCATCGGAGGTTTGTGAGGCATATCGCACATCATGCAGGTACAGGCCTAAGCATCTCGTGAAGGAAGAG
This sequence comes from Dioscorea cayenensis subsp. rotundata, assembly GCF_009730915.1. Lineage (NCBI taxonomy): Eukaryota > Viridiplantae > Streptophyta > Magnoliopsida > Dioscoreales > Dioscoreaceae > Dioscorea > Dioscorea cayenensis. Next base: position 6,687,824 of record NC_052488.1, on the reverse strand, counting down.
ATCGAACTCCTTTGTTCTAATTCGACCTCCAAGTTTCTAGAAGTTCTACAAGGTTCAAGATCCTCGACAAATCAGCTGGCATACTCGGGCAACAACAGGTTAGGCGCCGTCTGTGGGACAGAGATCAAAAGGCCATCACACCAAGGTTACTGTGTAGGTGCAATACTTCCAATCTACGCTTAATGCCACCAAAGAAGTCGGGGACGTCACCCTCCGGATAGCATCTCATTCAAGATGAAATGATTCCTCAAAGTGAGAAACCTTCAAGAACAACTGGGGGTTCCACGCAAGCTTCTCCCTCAAGTAGATGCGATGCAGCAGTTCCTTCAAGCGTAATATGAAGCGCCAAAAGTAGAAGTTTGATGAAAACAACGATGATAGTTAGACGATTTAATGCTCTTTTCCACCAAGTCCTGACCTCAAGAAACGGTCCCTCGACAAAGCCAACATCTTAGGCGCGTAAAGCAAAGCTATGGAACAACAAGAAAGGCAAGGTGATCCATATCCTCATAACCAAGAGAGGTTGAAACCTCTGCAGGATCCAAGAGGTGGTAGGAAATCACCTACATAGGAGAATCAAGAGCATTTGAGAGGATAATGGAGCGAGATCTACCTTTACCATAAAGGCAGTGCAGTCTAATAAAGATGATTGAACGCATGTTGGGAATGTACGAGTCAGCTGGTCTACTAAGGAAAACACCACAAAGACGTGCTAAAGGTTCGGTCGTCACAAGGAAACTCATGGTAGAACCTCTACCCAGAAATTCAAGATGCGCTAACCACACACTTATGAAACGGTGACGCTTTACTACCATATGCAAAGACTATGAGGGCGGTGATGCTACTTCATGGATGGAAGGAGCCTTGATCATGTGCAGAGCATTTTCACTTACCTGGCGAGCACTGCATATATGGTTTAATAATGCAGAAGGAAGGATCAATTTCAAACTTTAATCGGGTTGAGAAAGGAATTTATAGATCGTTCCTCATTATGCTAGAAGAAAGAAGTGTACGCTTCATACCTTCTTACTATTAAAACAAGATGAGAAAAGAGAGCTTGAGGACTATGTTGAGACATTCCTTGCCGCTACCTGTAGAAGTACAAGACTCTTCAAGCCACATGTGATGCTCGGGAATGCTTCAAGGGACAGAGATGAAGAGATTTTCACTCTTTCCTAGATCAACCCCTCTTGGAGGATCTATTCAATGGGCTAATAAGTTTATCCTTTTAGAGATGTCATGAGGGCACATCAATACTGAGAAACGAGAGATAAGAAAAGAAAAGAAAAGATAGTAGATGAAACTAATTTTGAAGGAAGAATTTGGAAGAGGAAACAACATTATAAGTTACATGCGATATGGAATCGCGAAGCGTTCATTCCCTTATGTTGAGCATTACTTTTCTACGGTTTCTACATTAATATGTGATGTTTTTATGTTACTTTTACGCGAGTAGGGTTGTGAGGCCGAGTATGAAGGAAATGGGCCAATGTGGATCATATATGCACCTATTTTGGGAGGAGATCTTGTTAAGGTTCAAACGTGAAGACATAGGTCGGTGTGAGATGCTAGAGTGTGTGCCAACTTCCTCAAGTATTCGGTGAGCACATTCATTTGGAGGGCACAAAGCGGTCACACTCGAGCATTACGAGTTTATGCATATAAGAACAAAGAGATCCATAGCATGTACATCATTGAAGAGAGCAAGTGATTCGCAGTAAGCGTGTGCCCGTTTGCGTTACCCCAATAAAAGTATGGAATTAGGGAGTATTTCCGGCAAATGCAACTGCGGCGAGTTCAACAAAAGCAAACATTAGCAAATCTTGCACTGACTCGGTGAGAAATCGAAGCAAGGAGAATCCTGCAGGGGTGTGGAAAATTATCCTTGGTGTGGAAATCTGCCTGAGGCGTGTGACATCCCTTACGCCCGATGCTAGTCGCCCGATTCGGCTCTATTTAAAGCCGATTTCAGCCCCGATTTCGTTATTCTTTTCTCCATCTTTCTATTTCGGTGAGAGAGGTTTCGGCTGGGGTTTGCGGTATTGGCCAGGTTTTGGAGAAGTTCTCTGGCTCCGACATCGTGATTCCATTAGGAAGAAGGTTGGTAGGGAGCTTGATCGGGCGTGTCCTATCTCAGGACGAAGGAATCCTTGGAGCTGACAGTGAGGGACTTTCCACAAGACCATCGAGCACAACCATCGAGGGTTTCTTTATGGATTCATTGCTTTTACATTCAATTTCTTTTGATTGTACTTAGCTCCATGGAGAGCTAAAACCCCTAGTGTGAGTACTTGGGTGATTGTGAACCCTAGGATGTACTCGTTTCATTGAACTCCCTTTTATTATGCTTTCAATAAATTGATGTTTATTGTGAGTTTCCAACCTTGAATGCTTGATTGTATGAGACATTTCCCTAGAGTGACACTAGGGTTGAGAGTTCTTGTTGGTAACCTTGTAGTGAGTGACACCACGGCGTTAGACAAAAAGCTCAGGTTGGAGAGGGTTGAGAGGGGTGAGTCGAGGAAGTGCAGGCGTCCCTTTCCCCCTCAGCGTGATAGATTCTACACTCCGTTCCTTGAGTTCTTTGTGACCGTCAATAGGTGAATGGTCTAAAGGGGATGAACCTCCGTGAGACCCTAGTTGCAGCGTGCAATGGGTGAAGCGTTGAGGGATCTTAGTATCTAGGGCTTAATTGTGGCTGGGGACCTTTGGCACTTGGACCAAAGGGTTAGGGTCTATAATTAGGAGCGATTTATCACTTGGAATCACTAGAGCCCATTGCAACTTTATTAGAGGTGCGAGGTTGAGAGGTTATTTAATCTCTCCTCCGGGACATGAGTAGAGTTAGGCATAGTTGACCTTAGATTTGGGACTATGTATGTAAAGGATTTCCACGACTCACCATTGCATTGATTAGGAAGCATAATAGAAGTTCTTGCACTTGAAGCTGATTTTCCCTAGGTGAAGCATCATCAGTACCCCATCTTTATCGATTTGCCTTACCCTCTTCTTTATTCTTGCTCTCTCACTTGTTTCTTTTTAGTATTGAGAATTGGAATCAATTTCACCAATCACTATTGATCTTCCGTATAGCTAAGAACCAAGTAAGTATTTTCATTCCTACTCACGTGGATTCGACCGCGCTCACGGATTATTATGCCGACAAACCCGTGCACTTATGGGATATAAGCAAGGGAGTACTTATCAAACACAGACAAATTCAAAGCTCAAATTTGACAACTTTCACACCATTTTAGCCAACCACGTTTCTACCATCCTGGCAAGCATAGAAGGATCACGGAGCCTTTTCCTCCTAAGGCAAACAAAACAATGGGTAAGTTTGCAGATACATACCATAGGTTTCACAAAACCCATGGACATTCAACGGATAGATGCAGAGAACTAATGAATGAGATTGAATCGCTAGTGCACTAACGAAAAGCTAATAGATTTTTCTACTCGAGCATGGAGAAATGAAAGCTGTCTTACTTAAAAAGGAAAGATATGAAGATAACAAAGGGATGAATGATAAAAATGATTCTAAGACGACTGAGAAAACCCCCATTTTAGACAATAAGGCATCTCACCCAGCAATACATGTTATTATTGGGCGTGAAACCTTAGCAGGTGCAGGTGAGACTTCTTCATCAAGGAAGGCTTATGCAAGGCAAACTTATGAAGTTAACAACATCATGAAAACTCAAGAGAATGAAGAACCAATTACTTTTACTGCCGAAGATCAAGGAGATGTAGTCATGGCCCCATGATGATGTAAATGGTTATTTCCGCAACTATTATGATGTTCCCAGTAGAGAGAATTCTGATTGATAATGGGAGCCCTGTAAATCTTATCTATTGAACTGCTTTGAGAAGATGAATCTATCATATGATGAGATTGAAGAAGTGTATCATCCCCAATATTTAGCTTCTGGGAGAATCGGTTCTATTATGGGATCAATCCAATTGGCAAATGACGTGGGTGAGGAACCATGTCACATTACAGAATGGCTAATTTTATGGTAAGATCCGTGTCACCGTACCTCGCAATGCAAAATCCTAGGAAGGCCTTTGCTCAATGACACCAAGAGCTCGTGCTATCTTCTAGTTGTTGTTAATAAAGTTTCCTAACCTCTGTGAGGAATAGGGAAAGTAGCAATACGTAAC